>NC_141470.1:6698731-6699757 GCF_009769465.1 Tauraco erythrolophus
CCGCCGCTTCGCGGGGGAGGCGCCGGCGCCGACGCTCGGCGGTTCGCTGCCGAAAGCCCGCCGGCACCGAGCACGTGGGCTGGCGGCCAGCGAGCGGGGCGGCGCCACCGCGCAAGCACTGCGGCACCGCATTGCCGTTACCGGCAGACGGCAACGCCGAGCACGCAGGCACCTCCGCGGCGCCCCCCATGCAGTAACGCGATCGGTCCGCCAGGCGGCAGCAGTGAGCACCGCGCCCGTCTTTACTACTGCGCATGCGCGAGAGCGGCGATGCCAGTCTCTACACTGCGCATGCGCGCCCCGGCAGCTTCAGCCTACGCACTGCGCATGCGCGGCCGGCGCCCTGCCAGTCCGCCCGCCCCCGCCGGCGCCCCGCTATGCAGCCCGGACCCACTCACTGGGAACCGACTAGGAAATAACTGGCGCGGCGGAGGCGGCGCCACTCCGTACACTGCGCCAGTCTGTACAGTCTCATTGTTAATTAACCATTAAGGAACTGGCGCGCCGGAGGCGGCGCCAGTCTAGACACTGCGCCTGCGGGGGGGCTGGCACCCAGAAAAGGAAAACTGAACCTTCCAGACTCCTTTGGAGTTTAGAAAGCGCCACTCTTCGATCGCAGCGCTGGGTGCACGGGGGATTCTCTCGCTGAGCCGGCACACCCGGCTTCTGGGCAGAAAAATAGTGACACGCTACGGTCACGCATCATTCATAACATATTTACGTATTCTTAAATATCGGTTCCTTTCTCTCGCTTACATGGAAATTCTTCGCAGCGTCAGCTCTGCTTCCTCCGCCCCTTTTTTTTGGGGTCTGGGGCGTATCTAGGGCAGGTGGTCCGTGGGTCGGCGATCGCCATCTCCGCCTGCCGCAACTCCCTTTTCCCCCAAGTCACGGCACGTTCACTGTTCAGAAAAACACGAGAACAAAGTTGAAGCAGCATATACCACCTTATCCCGTTTGTAATTTCAGAAAGAAATTAAAAGAAACAGCCCCGATTGCAAAATAGAGTATTACAAGTCCATTGCA